>NC_057794.1:594298838-594310115 GCF_018294505.1 Triticum aestivum
TCAATAAACCATTCCTTTAGGTGCAAGACCATTGAAGGTATTATTCAAAAATAGAGTAACCATTATTCTCCTTAAATGAATAACCGTATTGCGATAGACATAATCCAATCATGTCTATGCTCAACGCAAACACCAATCTCGGTGGTAGAGGGAGCGTGCGATGCTTGATCATATCAACCTTGGAAACACTTCCAACATATATCGTCAGCTCACCTTTAGCTAGTCTCCGTTTATTCCGTAGCTTTTATTTCGAGTTACTAACACTTAGCAACCGAACCGGTATCCAATACCCTGGTGCTACTAGGAGTACTAGTAAAGTACACATTAACATAATGTATATCCAATATACTTCTATCGACCTTGCCAGCCTTCTCATCTACCAAGTATCTAGGGTAATGCTGCTCCAGTGGTTGTTCCCCTTATTACAGAAGCACTTAGTCTCGGGTTTCGGTTCAACCTTGGGTTTCTTCACTGGAGCAGCAGCTGATTTGCCGTTTCATGAAGTATCCCTTCTTGCCCTTGCCCTTCTTGAAACTAGTGGTTTCACCAACCATCAACAATTGATGCTCCTTCTTGATTTCTACTTTCGCGGTGTCAAACATCGTGAATACCTCAAGGATCATCTTATTTATCCCTGATATGTTATAGTTCATCACGAAGCTCTAGCAGCTCGGTGGCAATGACTTTGGAGAAACATCACTATCTCATTTGGAAGATCAACTCCCACTCAATTCAAGTGATTGTTGCACTCAGACAATCTGAGCACAAGCTCAACGATTGAGATTTTCTCCCTTAGTTTTGCAGGCTAAGAGAATCGTCGGAGGTCTCATACCTCTTGACGTGAGCACGAACCTGAAATCCCAATTTCAGCCCTCGAAACATCTCATATGTTCCGCGATGTTTCGAAAACGTCTTTGGTGCCTCTACTTAAACCATTTAACTGAACTATCACGTAGTTATCAAAACGTGTATGTTCGATGTTCGAAACATCCACAAACGACGTTTGGGGTTCAGCACACTGAGCAGTGCATTAAGGACATAAGCTTTCTACTGTTCGCATAATCGCAACTATCAACTTTCAACTATATTTTCTCTAGGAACATATCTAAAACAGTAGAACTAAAGCGCGAGCTACGACATAATTTGCAAAAGGTCTTTTGACTATGTTCAGGATAATTAAGTTCATCTTATGAACTCCCACTCAGATAGACATCCCTCTGGTCATCTAAGTGATCACATGATCCGAGTCAACTAGGCCATGTCCGATCATCACGTGAGACGGACTAGTCATCATCGGTGAACATCTTCATGTTGATCGTATCTACCATACAACTCATGCTCGACCTTTCGGTCTCCGTGTTCCGAGGCCATGTCTGCACATGTTAGGCTCGTCAAGTTAACCCTAAGTGTTTTCGCTGTGTAAAACTGTCTTACACCCGTTGTATGTGAACGTAAGAATCCATCACACCCGATCATCACGTGGTGCTTAGAAGCGACGAACTGTAGCAACGGTGCACAGTTAGGGGAGAACACTTCTTGAAATTTTGTAAGGGATCATCTTATTTACTACCGTCGTCCTAAGCAAACAAGATGCATAAACATGATAAACATCACATGCAATCAAATAGAGTAGTGACATGATATGGCCAATATCATATAGCTCCTTTGATCTTCATCTTCGGGGCTCCATGATCATCTTGTCACCGGCATGACACCATGATCTCCATCATCATGATCTCCATCATCGTGTCTTCATGAAGTTGTCACGTCAACGACTACTTCTACTTCTATGACTAACGCGTTTAGCAATAAAGTAAAGTAGTTTACATGGCGTTCTTCAATGACATGCAGGTCATACAATAAATAAAGACAACTCCTATGGCTCCTGCCGGTTGTCATACTCATCGACATGCAAGTCGTGAATCCTATTACAAGAACATGATCAATCTCATACATCACATATATCATTCATCACATCCTTTTGGCCATATCACATCACATAGCATACCCTGCAAAAACAAGTTAGACGTCCTCTAATTGTTGTTTGCATGTTTTACGTGGCTGCTATGGGTTTCTAGCAAGAACGTTTCTTACCTACGCAAAACCACAACGTGATATGCCAATTGCTATTTACCCTTCATAAGGACCCTTTTCATCGAATCCGTTCCGACTAAAGTGGGAGAGACTGGCACCCGCTAGCCACCTTATGCACCAAGTGCATGTCAATCGGTGGAACCTGTCTCACGTAAGAGTACGTGTAAGGTCGGTCCGGGCCGCTTCATCCCGCAATACCGTCGAAACAAGATTGGACTAGTAACGGTAAGCATATTGAACAACATCAACGCCCACAACTACTTTGTGTTCTACTCGTGCAAAGAATCTACGCAATAAACCTGGCTCTGATACCACTGTTGGGGAACGTAGCAGAAATTCAAAATTTTCCTACATGTCAGCAAGATCTATCTATGGAGAGACCAGCAACGAGTAGAAAGAGAGTGCATCTACATACCCTTGTAGATCACTAAGCGGAAGCGTTCAAGTGAACGGGGTTGATGGAGTCGTACTCGTCGTGATTCAAATCACCGATGATCCTAGTGCCGAACGGACGGCACCTCCGCGTTCAACACACGTACAACCCGGTGACGTCTCCCACGCCTTGATCCAGCAAGGAGAGAGGGAGAGGTTGAGGAAGACTCCATCCAACAGCAGCACAACGGCGTGGTGGTGGTGGAGGAGCGTGGCAATCCAGTAGGGCTTCGCCAAGCACCATGGGAGAGGAGGAGTAGGGAGAGAGGTAGGGCTGTGCCAGAACTTCGTGTATCGCTCCCATGTGCCTCCCCACTATATATAGGGGTGGAGGGGCTGGTTTCTTGCCCTCCAAGTCCATTGGGGCGTTGGCCAAGGTGGGAGGAAAGAAATCTCATTATTTCCTTCCCCACCGATTGTTATCCCCCCTTTTTAGGGATCTTGATCTTATCCCTTCGGGATATGATCTTATTCCTTCTAAGGGGGGATCTTGGTGCGCCTTGACCAGGGGTGTGGGGCCTTGCCCCCACTACCCACGTCCATGTGGGTCCCCCCATGCAGGTGGGCCCCACTCCGGAACCTTCTAGAACCTTCCCGGTACAATACCGAAAAATCCCGAACATTTTCCGGTGGCCAAAATAGGACTTCCCATATATAAATCTTTACCTCCGGACCATTCCGGAACTCCTCGTGACGTCCGGGATCTCATCCGGGACTCCGAACAACATTCGGTAACCACATACAAACTTCCTTTATAACCCTAGCGTCATCGAACCTTAAGTGTGTAAACCCTACGGGTTCGGGAGACATGTAGACATGACCGAGACGTTCTCCGGTCAATAACCAACAGCGGGATATGGATACCCATGATGGCTCCCACATGTTCCACGATGATCTCATCGGATGAACCACGATGTCAAGGAATTAATCAATCCCGTATTCAATTCCCTTTGTCTATTGGTATGTTACTTGCCCGAGATTCGATCGTTGGTATCCAATACCTTGTTCAATCTCGTTACCGGCAAGTCACTTTACTCGTTCCGTAACACATCATCCTGTGATCAACTCCTTGGTCACATTGCGCATATGATGATGTCCTACCGAGTGGGCCCAGAGATACCTCTCCGTTTACACGGAGTGACAAATCCCAGTCTCGATCCGCATAAAACAATAGATACTTTCGGAGATGCCTGTAGTGCACCTTTATAGTCACCCAGTTACGTTGTGACGTTTGATACACCCAAAGCACTCCTACGGTATCCAGGAGTTACACGCTCTCATGGTCGAAGGAAGAGATACTTGACATTGGCAAAGCTCTAGCAAATGAACTACACGATCTTTTGTGCTAGTCTTAGGATTGGGTCTTGTCCATCACATCATTCTCCTAATGATGTGATCCCGTTATCAACGACATCCAATGCCCATAGCCAGGAAACCATGACTATCTGTTGATCACAACGAGCTAGTCAACTAGAGGCTCACTAGGGACATATTGTGGTCTATGTATTCACACGTGTATTACGGTTTCCGGATAATACAGTTATAGCATGAATAAAAGACAATTATCATGAACAAGTAAATATAATAATAATACTTTTATTATTGCCTCTAGGGCATATTTCCAACACATAATACTTTGGTTAAACTTGACGAGCCTAGCATATGCAGATATGGCCTCGGAACACTGAGACCGAAAGGTCGAGCGTGAATCATATAGTAGATATGATCAACATAGTGATGTTCACCATTGAAAACTACTCCATCTCACGTGATGATCGGACATGGTTTAGTTGATATGGATCACGTAATCATTTAGATGACTAGAGGGATGTGAAGGAAATATGCCCTAGAGACAATAATAAAGTTATTATTTATTTCCTTATATCGTGATAAATGTTTATTATTCATGCTAGAATTGTATTAAACGAAAACATAATACATGTGTGAATACATAGACAAACAAATTGTCACTAGTATGCCTCTACTTGACTAGCCCATTGATCAAAGATGGTTATGTTTCCTGACCATAGACATGAGTTGTCATTTGATTAACGGGGTCACATCATTAGGAGAATGATGTGATTTACATGACCCATTCTATTAGCTTAGTACCCGATCGTTTAGTATGTTGCTATTGCTTTCTTCATGACTTATACATGTTCCTACGACTATGAGATTATGCAACTCCCGTTTATCGGAGGAACACTTTGTGTGCTACCAAACGTCACAACGTAACTGGGTGATTATAAAGGTGCTCTACAGGTGTCTCCAAAGGTACTTGTTGGGTTGGCATATTTCGATATTAGGATTTGTCACTCCAATTGTCGGAGAGGTATCTCTGGGCCCTCTCTGTAATGCACATCACTTAAGCCTTGCAAGCATTGCAACTAATGAGTTAGTTGTGGGATGATGTATTACAGAACGAGTAAAGAGACTTGTTAGTAACGAGATTGAACTAGGTATTGAGATACCGACGACCGAATCTCGGGCAAGTAACATACCGATGACAAAGGGAACAACGTATGTTGTTGTGCGGTTTGACCGATAAAGATCTTCGTAGAATATGTGGGAGCCAATATGAGCATCCAGGTTCCGCTATTGGTTATTGACCGGAGACGTGTCTCGGTCATGTCTACATAGTTCTCGAACCCGTAGGGTCCGCACGCTTAACGTTACGATGATAGTTATATTATGAGTTTATATGTTTTGATGTACCGAAGGTTGTTCGGAGTCCCGGATGTGATCAAGGACATGAAGAGGAGTCTCGAAATGGTCGAGACATGAAGATTGATATATTGGAAGCCTATGTTTGGATGTCGGAAGTGTTCCGGGTGAAATCGGGATTTTACCGGAGTACGGGGAGGTTACCGGAACCCCCCGAGGGCTTAATGGGCCTACATGGGCCTTAGTGGAAATAGAGGGAAGCAAGGGGAGTGTGGGGCGCGCCCCTCAAAGCCCAAAATGAATTGGTTTAGGGCAAGGGGGCCGGCCCCCTCTTTCCTTCTTCCCCTCTCTCTTTCTTTCTCCCGAATCCTATTCCAACTAGGAAAGGGGGGAGTCCTACTCCCGGTGGGAGTAGGACTCCTCCTAGCGCGCCCTCTCCCTGGCCGGCCGCACCACCCCTTGCTCCTTTATATACGGGGACAGGGGGCACCCCATAGACACAATAATTGATCAAGTTGATTGTTTAGCCATGTGCGGTGCCCCCCTCCACCATAGTCCACCTCGATAATACTGTAGCGGTGCTTAGGCGAAGCCCTGCGTTGGTACAACATAAACATCGTCACCACACCGTCGTGCTGACGAAACTCTCCCTCAACACTCGGCTGGATCGGAGTTCGAGGGACATCATCGGGCTGAACGTGTGCTGAACTCAGAGGTGCCTGATAACCCACAAGTATAGGGGATCGCAACAGCTTTTGAGGGTATAGTATTCAGCCCAAATTTATTGATTCGACACAAGGGGAGCCAAAGAATATTCTCAAGTATTAGCAGCTGAGTTGTCAATTCAACCACACCTGGAAACTTAGCATCTGCAGCAAAGTGTTTAGTAGCAAAGTAATATGATAGTGGTGGTAGCGGCAACAAAAGTAAAGACAACAAAAGTAATGTTTTTGGTATTTTGTAGTGATTGTAACAGTAGTAGCGGGAAAGTAAATAAGCGTAAACCAGTATATGAAAAACTCGTAGGCACCGGATTAGTGATCGATAATTATGCCGGATGCGGTTCATCATGTAACAGTCATAACATAGGGTGACACAGAACTAGCTCCAATTCATCAATGTAATGTAGGCATGTATTCCTTATATAGTCATACGTGCTTATAGAAAAGAACTTGCATGACATCTTTTGTCCTACCCTCCCGTGGCAGCGGGGTCCTATTGGAAACTAAGGGATATTAAGGCCTCCTTTTAATAGAGAACCGGAACAAAGCATTAGCACATAGTGAATACATGAACTCCTCAAACTATGGTCATCACCGGGAGTGGTCCTGATTATTGTCACTTCAGGGTTGCCGGATCATAACACATAGTAGGTGACTATAGACTTGCAAGATAGGATCAAGAACTCACATATATTCATGAAAACATAATAGGTTCAGATCTGAAATCATGGCACTCAGGCCCTAGTGACAAGCATTAAGCATAGCAAAGTCATAGCAACATCAATCTCAGAACATAATGGATACTAGGGATCAAACCCTAACAAAACTAACTCGATTACATGATAAATCTCATCCAACCCATCACCGTCCAGCAAGCCTACGATGCAATTACTCACGCACGGCACTCAACATCATGAAATTAGTGATGGAGGATGGTTGATGATGACGACGACGATGAATCCCCCTCTCCGGAGCCCCGAATGGACTCCAGGTCAGCCCTCCTGAGAGGTTTTAGGGCTTGGCGGCGGCTCCGTATCGTAAAACGTGATGATTTCTTCTCTCTGATTTTTTTCTCTCCGAAAGCAAATATATAGAGTTGGAGTTGGCGTCGGAGGGTCAACAGGGGGCCCATGAGGTAGGGGGCGCGCCCTAGGGGGGCGCCCCCCACCCTCATGAGAAGGGTGTGGGCCCCTGGTCTTCATATTTGGTGAGGATTTTTTATTATTTTTTCTAAGACCTCCCGTGGAGTTTCAGGTCATTCCGAGAATATTTGTTTTCTGCACATAAAACAACACCATGGTAATTCTGCTGAAAACAGCGTCAGTCCGGGTTAGCTCCATTCAAATCATACAAGATAGAGTCCAAAACAAGGGCAAAAGTGTTTGGAAAAGTAGATACGACGGAGACGTATCAACTCCCCCAAGCTTAAACCCTTGCTTGTCCTCAAGCAATTCAGTTGACAAACTGAAAGAAAGAAAGAAAAACTTTTACAAACTCTGTTTGCTCTTGTTGTTGTAACTATGTCAAGCCAGCATTCAAGTTTTCAGCATAAATCATAACTAACCATATTTGCAATAATTCTCAAGTCTCATCATTACTCATATCAATAGCATAATCAAGTAGCAAGTCATAATAATAAATCTCGGATGACAACACTTTCTCAAAACAATCATAATATGATATAACAAGATGGTATCTCGATAGCCCTTTCTGAGACCGCAAAACATAAATGCAGAGCACCTTTAAAGATCAAGGACTGACTAGACATTGTAATTCATGGTAAAAGAGATCCAATCATAGTCATACCCAACATAAATTAATAGTGATGAATGCAAATGACGGTTGTGCTCTCCAGCTAGTGCTTTTTAATAAGAGGGTGATGACTCAACACAAAAGTAAATGGATAGGCCCTTCGCAGAGGGAAGCAGGGATTTGTAGAGGTGCCAGAGTTCGGTTTTGAAATAGAAATAAATTGTATTTTGAGCGGTATACTTTCATTGTCAACATAACAACTAAGAGATGGCGATATCTTCCATGCTAAACACATTATAGGCGGTTCCCAAACAGAATGGTAAGGTTTATACTCCCCCTCCACCAACAAGCATCAATCCATGGCTTGCTCGAAACAACGAGTGCCTCCAACATACATCAGGTCCCAGGGGGAGTTTTGTTTGCAATTAATTTTGATTTAGTTTGCATAAAGCATGGGACTGGGCATCCCGGTGACCAGCCATTTTCTCGTGAGTGAGGAGCGGAGTCCACTCCTCTTGAGAATAACCCGCCTAACACGAAAGGTAAGGACAGCCTTTGTTGATACATGAGCTATTCGAGCATACAAAATAGAATGTTTATTTGAAGGTTTAGAGTTTGGCACATACAAATTTACTTGGAACAACAGGTAGATAGCGCATATAGGAAGGTATAGTGGACTCATCTGGAATAACTTTGGGGTTTAAGGGTTTGGATGCACAAGCAGTATTCCCGCTTGTATTTCCGTGAATCCCGAGAAGGTATCCGCAATTGTGAATTGGGAACCTCCTCAGAATGTGAAGCAACTCCGCAGTTTTCTCGGTCTCGCAAGCTATTGCCGAAGATTCATTGAAAAAATTTCTAAGATCGCGAAGCCTCTCTCAAATCTTCTTCAGAAGCACGTCAAGTACGTTTGGTCTCCGGAGTGTGATATTGCTTTCAACACTTTGAAAGAGAAGTTGATCACTGCTCCAGTTCTGACTCCACCTGATGAATCCAAGCCGTGCGAGGTCTTTTGTGATGCCTCTCTCCAAGGTCTTGGCGCAGTATTGATGCAAGAGAAGAAAATTGTTGCTTATACATCTCGCCAGTTGAAGCCTAATGAGAAGAACTACCCCACTCATGATCTCGAGTTGGCGGCAGTTGTGCATGCTCTTTTGACTTGGAGACATCTTCTATTGGGAAGAAAAGTGGACATTTTCACTGATCACAAGAGTCTCAAGTACATCTTCACTCAGCCTAATCTCAACCTCAGGCAAACTCGATGGGTCGAAATGATTCAAGAGTATAATCCGAGTATCGAGTACACTCCAGGCAAGGCTAATGTGATTGCTGACGCTTTGAGCAGGAAAGCGTATTGCAACAGTCTGATTCTCAAGCCTTATCAACCCGAGCTTTGTGAAGCTTTCCGCAAACTGAATCTGCAAGTTGTTCCTCAAGGTTTCCTCGCCAACCTTCAAGTCTCTCCTACCCTGGAAGACCAGATTCGCCAAGCCCAGCTTCTTGATGCTATGGTGAAAAAGGTGAAGATTGGGATTGCCAAGAGTCAGTCCAAGTACAAGTGCTACCGCCTTGATGACAAGGACACTCTCTTCTTCGAGGATCGTATTGTTGTGCCCAAAGGAGAACTTCGTAAAGTGATCATGAACGAGGCTCACAATTTCCTCCTCTCCATCCACCCTGGGAGCACGAAGATGTATCAGGACCTCAAGCAAGCTTATTGGTGGACTCGAATGAAGCGCGAGATCGCTCAATTCATGAACGAATGTGATGTCTGCAGAAGAGTGAAGGCAGAACACCAAAGGCCAGCAGGTCTCCTCCAACCTCTTGCCATTCCAGAATGGAAGTTTGACCACATTGAAATGGACTTCGTGACTGGGTTTCCAAAGTCCAAGCGTGGCAATGATGCTATATTTGTAGTCATCGACAAGCTCACCAAAGTGGATCACTTTCTGCCTATCAAAGAGTCGATCACTGCAGCTCAATTGGCGGAACTCTATACCTCTCGCATTGTCTCTCTGCACGGTATTCCTCAAGTGATATCCTCAGACCGTGGCAGCATCTTTACCTTGAAGTTTTGGGATTCTTTCCAGAAGGCCATGGGCACCAACATCTGCTTCAGTATAGCTTTCCATCCTCAAACAAGCGGTCAAGTCGAGCGTGTCAACCAGATTCTTGAAGATATGCTCAGGGCTTGTGTGATCTCCTTCGGCATGAAGTGGGAGGATTGTCTTACTTATGCTGAATTCTCCTATAACAACAGTTTTCAAGCAAGTTCAGGCAAGGCCCCATTTGAAATTCTGTATGGCAGGAAGTGCCGTACCCCTCTCAACTGGTCTGAAACCGGTGAACGTCAGCTGCTGGGTAATGACTTAATCACAGAAGCAGAAGAAATGTGCAAAGTCATTCGTGATAACCTCAAAGCAGCCCAATCCCACCAGAAAAGCTACTATGATAGTAAGCACCGTGATTTGGCTTTCGAGATCGGAGACCATGTTTACCTCCGTGTCTCTCCTATGAAAGGTACTCGTCGCTTCGGTATTAAAGGGAAGCTTGCCCCTAGATACGTGGGACCTTTCAAGATTATCAGCAAGAGAGGCGACCTCGCCTATCAAATCGAGCTTCCTTCAAACTTTGCAAATGTTCATGACGTGTTCCATGTCTCTCAGCTTCGAAAGTGCTTCAAGACTCCTGACCGCACAGTCAACTTCGAGGACATTGAGCTCCAAGAAGATCTCTCCTATCGTGAGCACCCAGTTGCTATTCTTGAAGAGACTGAACGCAAGACTCGCAATAAGTCAATCAAATTTCTCAAAGTAAAGTGGTCTCACCATTCCGACCGTGAAGCTACCTGGGAACACGAGGATCACCTCCGTTCTGAGTACCCGGAGTTCTTTCAGTCCTAGATCTCGGGATGAGATCTTTTCGTAGTGGTGGAGTGTTGTAACACCCCGGATGTAAATTTCCCAATTTGTACTCCAACTCTTGCCGTTTCCGGCGTTAAGTTATATTTATTTCCTCGGGTTCGGGTTTTGTCTCCGTGTGTTGTTTTCGTTTTCATGCATCTCATATCATGTCATCATGTGCATTGCATTTGCATACGTGTTCATCTCATGCATTCGAGCATTTTCCCCGTTTTCCGTTTTGCATTCCGGCGCTTCATTCTCCTCCGGTGGTCATTTCTAGCTATCTTTCGTGTTTGGGGATTAAACATTTTCGGATTGGACCGAGACTTGCCAAGCGGCCTTGGTTTACTACCGGTAGACCGCCTGTCAAGTTTCGTATCATTTGGACTTCGTTTGATACTCCAACGGTTAACCGAGGGACCGAAAAGGCCTCGTGTGTGTTGCAGCCCAACACCCCTCAAATTTGTCCCAAAACCCACCAAACTCTGCTCCATGTCCTAGAGCGTTCGATCAAGATCGCGTGGCCAAAAACCGCACCTCATTTGGACTCTCCTAGCTCCACTTATGCCTATAAATAGCCCCCTCCAAATTCGGATCTTCTTCCCCGTCCAAACCCTAGTCTAAAAAAAAGCAGATCCGCGCCGACGGACATGTCCGGGGACTAGCCGGACACGTCCGCCGCCGCCTCTCGTCCACTCCGCGCCCGCCAC